>NW_026732328.1:267500-302562 GCF_028476545.2 Physella acuta
GGCTTTCTAATAACTACACTAGAAAGATCAGCTGATGAATACAAATTAGATTCATTAATATCTGCAGTGTGTCCACTTGCGTGCGACGACTAGGAGTTAAGTTGACCACATTATTACAGTGATGGTACTTGAAAGCTAGCAACAGCCCTACATGTGTCAAGGACGAGTTGACCGCTTGACCAAGGTGACATATGTATACGGGTCATAAACGCTGTAGACAGATTGTGTTGTATGTCGTTGGAAATCTGTGCATACGTACATGTACGGGACTTATGTACACATGTGTATATCATATACAATAATACATAGTAAACCGTGTTAACAACACATCACAGATACAACTGTGTTAACAACACATCACAGATACAATAGTGTTAACAAAACATCACAGATACAATAAACAGTGTTAACAAAACATCACAGATACAACTGTGTTAACAAAACATCACAGATACAACTGTGTCAACAGCACATCACAGATACAATCTGTGCGGTAGTGACAGGTTCCAGCTTCCTGTTACACCCACGTGACCTCCTGCTGAGCATATTTAAATGCGACACAGTCTCCGTGTTTTTACTTCAATCAATATTTACTGGCCACATTTTATACAATAATTATTGGCCATACTTTATACACTGGCCACTCTTACCGCACTATAAACTTTACGCTCATATATTGGCCATACTTTATACACATACACTGGCCACTCTTACCGCTCTATAAACTTTACGCTCATATATTGGCCATACTTTATACACACACACTGGCCACTCTTACCGCTCTATAAACTTCACGCTCATAAACTGGCCTCACTTTACCAACATATACTGGCAACACTCAACATGCACACCACAACATCAACGAATATACCGTGACAACTTATATATAGTTATCTCTGTTGCTGACACTACACCCAGCAGTTCTATACTCAATGAAATAATTTTCAATCACAACGTATTAATAATCGAAACCATACTTAGGCCTACTTGGGCCCACTTGTATGAAACAAGGAATGCTATTGAAGAACATTCGCATGTTTAAGAGAGTTTAAGCGCATTTTAAGTAGGTGTGCCAATACAAGCTGTTAAGATCAGAAATGAATAGAAACTATGAGCTATTTTGGGACCCGATGTATTTCTCAAGCATTGAACAAAACTTTAAATTCAGTAAATGAATGTTTACATATGTTTTGTATTTTGTAAGTTATCGTATTAAGTTCATGGATGACGTCCCAAGCGGTGACTCTTCAGTACGAGCTAAGGGAAACAACACGAGTATTGCAACTTTACCTAGAGCTACCCAGTTATTTCCCCTGGTTATATCGGACTAGAAATGGAGACAAAAAACACATTTCAGAGCGCTGTTGTCGTTTGTCCATCAATGTGAACGGAAAAGATATTTTAGTCTGTTTTTTTTTTCTTTTGTATTTTTAAAATTAGTTATGTTACTTAATTAGCTGAGAACATGTATAGGCCTATAAGACAGTATAAGGCAACCATTTGATTAATTATATCAAATCTAACCTACAGGTAAAAATATAGGCCTACACTATAAAGTTTAAAGTGAGTTGATTCTATAAACGTACCTCAAGTTGTTTTTACTTTCTCGTATATACGAAGTATAGAGAAAGTCTTGTAATCGTGCAAAAAAAAAAAATCGAGATTTTTGCAAATCTCGACGTTTTGCATCTCACTGATACGGAAAAACATAATTTTGCAATCTTGTCCGTATGTCTGTGTGTCTGTGTGTGTGTGTGTGTGTGTGTGTGTGTGTGTGTGTGTGTGTCCGTGTGTAAACACGATAACTTGAGTACCGTTACAGCTAGGTTGATGAAATTTCATATATAAGTATTTAATCAAAATCGTAGATCCGTATCAACTTTTGAGCGATTTCCGATAACCGGAAGTGGTACTTTTCCTACTTTGAATTTTTCAAAAGCCTATAACTTGAGTACTATTTCAGATAGATAAATGAAATTTCATACGTAAGTAAAAGATCTAATTCTCTACCTTCTATTAAAATTTGAGTCATTTCCGTTGACTGGAAGTAGTACTTTACGCTACTTCCGATTTCTCAAAAAACTAATGTAAATTTTAAAAGTAATAATAATATTGCGCACTATTATGCGCTTTTTTATTTCGCGTTCACTTGGTGTGCAATTAATTTGTCTACGAGATTTTATTCTATTTTTAAAACTTTAAGTATTTAAAATGGATTAAAAATCATGTCTATAGCCCGAGTTCCCATTCCCTGTTATTTTATATAAGAATATTCGAGAAAGTTTAGGGGAGATCACTCCCGGTTTATTTTTAACTGAAATTTGCTATCGAATGTAAATTCGTGTCATTTGTGTGTGAATTTAATTAAACAGGTGTGCAACGGAATTTCCCCTTTACAGCGCACATTCTTTCACTAGAGTTGAATCATTATTTGGTTGGATTCTAAATTTAAGTTTGTAAACAACCCTAATTTCAATAGGCATTAGCCAAGGATTTAGATCTACAGTTTAAATAAAAAGTCAGAATATTTTTAAAAAATCAATGTAATAGATCTAGATCTGATTTTTTAAAGAGTTTAACGCCCAAAAATATATAGATTCTCCTTACTTTTATTCGCTTTAGGCTATTTCTGTTCGGCCATGTCGCAGTCTTCAAGCAATGAATCAACCGTATCAAGCAGTCTCAGTGCCATGGTAAGTTATGTAATCCTTGTTGGTGTGGTCTTTGACCCATGGAAAGATTTGTATCTTCATTCTACAATATCTAGTGATAGATCAATTGTAAGTTGTTTTTTTGTTATCTGTTTCATGCCATTGTTGCTTCGATCAATGTTGTTTTTTTTTTCAAACTCATCCTGCCATTTCTGGTATTATTTAGCTGTTAGATCAATAGCTAGTGTATTTTTAAACCTCCACTGACTATGGTAAGTTTTTATCTTTATCCTACCACTGACGGTATAGTGTTAGCTCTCACTACATCTCTAAACCTAACTCCCACATTAACAGCTGTAGCATCAAAACAAAACAAAACACACGACAATGTTGGTTTTTGTTTCTATTACTAGCCAATATGTTTGAGCTTTGATCCCCAAGAATTATTTTCTCCCACAGTCTTCCAAAGAAAGAGGCAACGTGGCCATACGGATGGGCAAACTGTACAGCACCCTCCCCCACTGTCTGAGACGTCTGCCAGAGAACATGCCTAGGAACCGGCAGGAGTTTATGATCCGGAAGTGCATGAACCCCACGGAGCTGGAGGTGTACTTCGACGACTCGAACCGGTACCTGTATGAGGCGAGGAGTCTGGCCCAGCAGATGGAGGACATCAAGGAGGAGAGGAGAAAACTGTTGGAGCAGTACAAGGAGCAGACGAAACAGCTGAGGGTTAGTGGGGCTTAGGGAGGATAGAGGGCTTAGGTGGGTAGAGGAGGGAGTAGGGGAGAGGGGAGGGCTTAGGGAGGTAGAGGGGAGGGCTTAGGGAGGTAGAGGAGGGCTTAGGGAGGGTAGAGGAGAGCTTAGGGAGGTAGAGGAGAGGGCTTAGGGAGGGTAGAGAGGGCTTAAGGAGGTAGAGGGGAGGGCTTAGGGAGGTAGAGGAGGGCTTAGGGAGGTAGAGAGGGCTTAGGGAGGTAGAGGGGAGGGCTTAGGGAGGTAGAGGAGGGCTTAGGGAGGGTAGAGAGGGCTTAGGGAGGGTAGAGGAGGGAGGAGGGTAGAGAGGAAGGCTTAGGGAGGTAGAGAGGGCTTAGGGAGGTAGAGGGGAGGGCTTAGGGAGGTAGAGGAGGGCTTAGGGAGGGTAGAGAGGGCTTAGGGAGGGTAGAGGAGGGCTTAGGTGGGTAGATGAGGGAGGAGGGGAGAGGGGAGGGCTTAGGGAGGTAGAGGAGAGGGCTTAGGGAGGTAGAGGGGAGGCTTAGGGAGGTAGAGGAGGGTTTAGGAGGGTAGAGGGGAGGGCTTAGGGAGGTAGAGGGGAGGCTTAGGGAGGTAGAGGAGGGAGGAGGGTAGAGGGGAGGGCTTAGGGAGGTAGAGGGGAGGCTTAGGGAGGTAGAGGAGGGAGGAGGGTAGAGGGGAGGGCTTAGGAGGGTAGAGGGGAGGGCTTAGGGAGGTAGAGGGGAGGCTTAGGGAGGTAGAGGAGGGTTTAGGAGGGTAGAGGGGAGGGCTTAGGGAGGTAGAGGGGAGGCTTAGGGAGGTAGAGGAGGGTTTAGGAGGGTAGAGGGGAGGGCTTAGGGAGGTAGAGGGGAGGCTTAGGGAGGTAGAGGAGGGAGGAGGGTAGAGGGGAGGGCTTAGGAGGGTAGAGGGGAGGGCTTAGGGAGGTAGAGGGGAGGCTTAGGGAGGTAGAGGAGGGTTTAGGAGGGTAGAGGGGAGGGCTTAGGGAGGTAGAGGGGAGGCTTAGGGAGGTAGAGGAGGGAGGAGGGTAGAGGGGAGGGCTTAGGAGGGTAGAGGGGAGGGCTTAGGGAGGTAGAGGGGAGGACTTAGGAGGGTAGGGGAGGGCTTAGGAGGGTAGAGGGGGGGTTTAGGGAGGTAGAGGAGGGTTTAGGTGGGTAGAGGAGGGAGGAGGGTAGAGGGGAGGGCTTAGGCAGGTAGAGGAGAGGGCTTAGGAGGGTAGCGCCACAGCAGATAGGATACTGTGTGTGTGTATATGTATATATATATATATATATATATATATATATATATATATATATATATATATATATATATATATATATATATATATATATATATATATATATATAAACGAGATTAATTAATAGTCTTTGGTGTTCAATTTCTTTGTTACCGCTACTGTGTCACCACTGTTTGTAAAGCCCCAAGCATCATTTCGATCACTCTCCCAAAATATCTGGATTTATTAGATCTTTAGTGTTACAAAAAGAAGAATCAGTTAAATTCAGTTTTCACTGGAAAGTTGAGATATTTTAAATTTTATATTAACCGGAGAAAACCATAATCCCCATTAACCAGTTCTTAAAATCCGGCACCCTTAATTTTTCATGTACATTATTCATTGTTACAAATAAGAGTCGAATGTGAACTATATTAAACTATAATATAATTCATAGAAATGTTAGTAACTAAGATAATTATAAGTGTAATTTAATATTTATAATTCAATTTTTTTAAAGGATCTGATAGACGAAAGGCCGTTAAAACCAACGATGGATCTGGAGAGTATGCGGAAAAGATTTGATAAGGCGATTATGGACCACGCCAAAGCGGAAGCCAGGAAACAAAGTTCCAGTACTCAGTCGTCCTACACTAGATTCTAAGGGGGACAACCCACAAATTAAATTTTTAATAATCGGTTTACACTATTCTGTTTCTTACTGTTTATACGTTATATGTGGTTGAATAAATTTTTAAAAATTAATTGAAGTGTATTTAACAATTATATTGTTTGACAAGAAATGCAATATGATTATAAAGGAAATTTGCTTTTTTTTACCTTTTAATTGTTAAATTAGTTTAAACAACTAATTGTCCCCCACAAAACGATTTAGACCACATGCTTAATCAATAATATGGAATAAAATTGACATTTCCGTTATTTTTTATTATTACTTATTTAAATTGTAATATAGAAAACGATTTTTTATAACAAAAAACTATAGCGTTATACTAAGTTCAGCAAAATATTCAATAAGGGCCTATTTATAAAGCTTAATATAAAAAAAAATTAAGAATAAATGTTTTTGGTATGCAGTTTAGATTAATTCAGGGTGACCAGAAAGATGCGCAACGGGAAAAAAAAGCGCAAACAGAAAAAGCGCACACAGAAAAAAGCGCACACAGAAAAAAGCGCACACAGAAAAATGCGCAAAGAGAAAAGCAATGACATGTTCCTGACTTACAAAGAGCGAGGCTGAAGGCGTTATGTCACCTACAGCTCTAGCTAGTCATATTACCTGGAAATCGGTGGTAGACACAACAAGAGATGCTTGAAACCGCACAGCATTTAGTCTGGCCCCTACTCACGCACATCTGTTCGACATGGTTAAACCTACCAGGAGCACTACCCTCCAGCCGACGTAGATATGGGAGTCACGGGGGCACACAAGCCACCCCACCTCGCCAAGGCGCTGTGTCATTAGGATGGCCCTAAGAGTTTCCTTACGGTTTCAGTGATCCGCCTATGAGCGTTCTGCCCACACGACTCACACACCTACCGTTGCTACTTCGCGAGCAGGTACTAATGGCCACAACTGAACCGGGTAGAAAGATTTGTGTCGAGTCCGTCTACCTAGTGCAGAGACAATAATTATGTCCGCTACTTGCTCCATAACAATGTCACTTGTCGTGAGTGTGTAGACACTTAAAAAAGTGGAACACGCACGGCTAAACCCCCGTTGCCGTAATGTCAGCACTCAGGGGATGGCCCGACGAGCATTCAGATGGAAGTAAGTTTTAGACACGCGGACTTACAAGAAACAGCTTTACTTCTTGTTAATTTATTACTGCGCGAACCTACTTGAAGTTACCTACCGGAAAAGTTGATACAGAGCTACAAATCTATATATTTAATTCTCTTCATGGAGACCATAGAAAACACCACGCAGCTTAGCCACAACCTTCATCCCCACCTGTCAGGTGAGCTATGGTTCACCCCGAATGTTTACAATAGTAGAGCCGGTTCGAATAAGTGACGGCTATTAGGGGCAGATAATTTAGTTTTTAAACGATTTGAAAGCAAGGGGAGATTATAAGTTATGCTTGATACTTTCTTTGTCGTCTGTAAACGGCTGCTTTTATTGGGCGAGGTGGGGGAGGCAGGGGGTGGGGTAGTGTCGAATTCACAAATTATGAATTGTTGATTAGAAAATAAAACAACTAGATAGCGGCGTATGCTACGTCGCGGGTCAGCTCGTTTGATATAATACTTATATATGGAATTTCGTCAACATAACTGAAACTATTTGTTATCGTGTTCAGACAGAGAAACATCCATCCACAAGGACAATATTGCAAAGCCCAGTTTTTCCGACTCGATGACACGTAAAACTAAAACTCCGAGATTTTGATAAATCTGGATCTAGCATTTTTATCAGATTACAATAAATCCCCTATACTCTGTACATAATGAAGTAATAAGGTGTAAAACAGTAAAAAACTCAACATTTCATGTGATTTTTGTGCACGACTACATTACTTTCTCCATACTCTGTATTTGAGAAAGTAAAAACGTGCTTTTTTGCTTTCTCTTGTTCTCTGTATAGAAAAACTTAGCCTCCCCCGTACTCTGCCTCTCTTACAATCCGCCTCTTACCTCCACAATAATCAACCAGTCTCCATCAGTGTTTCTTCTAGACTTTTTTCTCCGGGGGGGGGGGGGGGGGCTCTTCCCCGATGAAAGTCTACTCCCCCCCCCCCCCCCCCGAAGAGATGCCTTGAACTTGGAAGAAACCCTGGTCTCCATTATAATCCTCCACTACGTCTCTCCCTATAATCCGCCACTTAACTAGCCTTATAATCTTCAGCCATTTAGTTTATCTGTGTTTGTGTGTACGTATGTCTGTATGTGATATGAATATTTTTATAAATTGAAGTTAGAACAGTCGGGCTCTGGGAAACCACTATCTCTATATCTATAAAAGCAGAGCGGGGTTTGTTTGTTTGTTCCTCTAACCTGAATTCGATAAGGCATTTGCAAGTAAGTTGCAGGGACATTTTTCTTGGCAAAGTGAAAGTAAGCTAACAAAATTCAATGTAACGGGAAATAATCGCGTTTATAGTGACCGAAAACTGACCTAGAGTTACCGCGGCCTTATATAAACTATACACTTTTTCAAAGAGCTTGAATTAGATCGACCACTTGCAGGTGCTACAAAAATTTGATAATTGGTAAGGCGATAGCACTGTTAGAGTGAATAAAACTAATTATTATAGCTTTTAATTTGTATGGTAGAGTAGTTTATTTATTAAGGGGAAACAAGTTTTGTACTAAAATTTACAATTTACGTTTAAATTTTTTTATCTTCAATATTTTCGCGTTTCCTGCCGTGTTGGTTATTATGTCAAGGGTCTTTATCAAAATAGATACAAGGTTCGGATTATGTATATTATTTTCCGTTTAGTAGGTAGAAGAGTTTTATAGTAATTATTAGTGCTATCTTAAAGATCGATAATTTGTTTTTAAAAACATCCTACCGACTTTGTGTACCCAGTTTCCAGTTGGAAAACCTTTCGGCAGCACTGTACTGTAGGCCCTACAACACAAACCAATATACCCCCCTTCCTCTTTATATTCTATTAACTCCAAATGAACCCTGTTCTTAGACTCAAACTTCCGCTCAGTTCCATGCGGGATAGGAGAGGGAGGGGGGGGGGGTCATGGTGAAGTCAGGTTTTGTGGATGCTTACAGGAGGGAGGGTAAGGTTGGCTTAGCAGTAACCTTTCACACACCAAATATAGCATTCACATACACCTTATTACTTTATTAAATACATAAACAGACACATTGCCTTAAATAATTCCTTTATAAAGTTATTTATAGATATTTAATGTTTAACTTGCTTTATCCCTTTTTAGCAGACAAAAAAATAATTTCTTTACTGTCTGCACATTCATCAGTAAATTATATAATGAATACAAACTTTAATCTCTTAAGTCTCGAACTGGAAGATATGTCTGTATTTTAACAAAAATTGGGGTGGAACGTATAAGTAATTATAGTAAGAATAACAGATTAATGTCATTTAACATATGTCATGTTTGTAAAAAGAATCTGTAGACAGCCATATAGTGACTGCAAATAAATAAATTTTAAAAAATAGATCAGCTTAAAAAGCCTGACATCTCTATCAACAAGATAACAAATGAAATGTCCACAACAAGGCCAAGCCTACAGAGAAAAAACAGTGTGGAAGAAGGCTGTGGCATTGTTAGCATAGTCTAATGGGAGTTCCTGGCCAGCGGCCTTGGCCCCCAAAGCTGCTGCTCCGATGCTGGCCTCGGAGTTTAAGTGGAGCAAGACGACTTCCTTAATGTCAGTCTTGGTTAAATTAGAAGTCATCTCTTCCATAAAACCTGTGAAAAAACAAGATTTTCAAAGATATTCATAAATGAATTGTGTTGCAACTGAAGTTCTATGGTTTGAGATTTAAATCTTTTAATAAAGTTAGACGCATAGAGATTTAATTGATTAAAATATATTAAATAAAATAACATGATGATGTATCATTAAATCTCCCAACAAAGTTAAGGTTGTAGATATATATTACAAAGATAAAATTCTATTGTGATCACACCATACTTTAAAACATCAAGAAAGTTGAGAAAGTAAACAAATATTAATGTCACCTGGTTCCAGAAGTTTCCAGCTTTTAAAGACAGAACCAACACACACCACAGGTAAACCACCTGCCCTTGCTTTTAAATCCTACAGGACAGATAAGCCATTGATAAAGCTACACTAAATAATTATTTAATTAAGTTTGGGATGACATGGCCAAATGGTAAAGCATTGGACTGATAATCCACAGATCTCGAGTTCAGCTCTTGCTTTGGACGAGTGACTGCCTGGCGTCCCTGAGTCCACCCAGCTCTGATGGGTAGACTTATATTGGGGAAAGTAAAAGCAGCTGGTCATTGTGATGCCGAGGTCATTGAAACAGATGAACACTACTTCATCTACCATCTTGAGCATGAACAGGAAAAGATGATGATGATATTGATTTCACATAAAGTACTATAGAGTGAGAGTTACAGTACCTTATGTATTTTATTTGATATTCCATACAAATGTCGAGCTAGCAGCTTTCCAGCCTCTTTAAAAATTTCACAACATAATGGATCATTTTTTTCTAAACCAACTGAAACATAAGAATAACTACAAATACTTCAACGACAAAAACTGAAGTTTGTTGAGAATATAAAACATTAACATTCGGTGTAAAAATATAGAGGGAGTATAAATTATAGTTTTGAATTTACAAATTTATTTTAATATGGGTTTTTATATTTCTATAAAGAATTGAATTACTCAATTTCAAAAACAAATTACTTAAATAATAAAAGAAATAAACTGTTTATTTTTTTTAAATGCTAGAACTATTTGTAATGTAATTCATTTGAACAGAGAGTCAAAATGAGATCTATTTAAAACTAGAATGCAACTACAAATTTTACCTTGGGCTAGATCTTTGCATAGACCAGCAAACTTAGCTTTATTAAAGTTGGTGTATAAGTGATCAAGCATTCCACTGCGATCCTTAACCTTAAAACAATTTTTTTTAATTATAATTTTAACAATTAATCAAATTAGTCTCTATTTTATAATAAGACATAACATAAAAAAATAGATATTAATTTGTATTAAAATATTCTTATGGGTATGTAGAGAAACTTCTACTCACATTGTAATACTTATAAATAGTTTCTTTCACTAATGAGGTGCTATGAGGGGAGATAACAAATCCATCTTCATGATCAAAAAAGACCTTGACAGCTTTCAGAGAAATCCAGCAAGCTAAGGGAGTTCGAATTGACAGAAATAACCAAACAATAACAAATGATGAGCAGGTATTATAGAGTAATTAGAAACTGAAATTCATATTTTAAAATTTTAATAATTTATCACCTGTGTTATTTATAATGTAGCAAAACAATTTAGCAAGCAGTGGGGATAAGTTCAAAATCTACTTTATTCTTAAGTTGACTCCCTTTAGGGGAGTGTGGGTCTATTTTCTTACAACAGCTTGAAGAGTCATAATTTACTTAAAATTTAGCATATACAATCTTGATTGATCTCAACAAATTTTGGCTCTTCTTCTTCTTCTTTGTTCTTAATTATTAGTGTTGAAGGGGATCGAGATTTATCTGCCAGTGGGTTTGAACTCGAGACTTTGTTCGAATTTATCAACCATGAGCTTTTTGCCGACTCGACCACGCCTCCAACACAATTAAGCGTTACGTGTCAACTGGTTATGCGCCATTGAGGCCATTGACTCCGATTTCAGCCTGCTTTTCTTTTTGGATTTGCTTCCATAGCCTTTGTCCAACCAAGAACAATCTACAAGGCAGCAGTTGTTTAATTTTGGAGTTGTCTCTCCTAGAAGAGTGGCTGTCCCCAGCTAACGAGCCTCATCTGCCCGAGGGTTCGAACTCGAGACTTTTCGGTTTAGCAAACATGAGCTTTACCGACTCGACCACGCCGACCCCTAAATTTTGGCTGATTAATACGAATTTGCCACCCTCGTACAATTTAATTTATCTTAATCAACATACTTTAACTTTAAAAGGGTATTTTGAAATGCTAATTTTTTACTGTTTAACTACTATAATAGAAAAACGTAATTTTAAACCTCATTTACACAGAAATAGTAAACCAAGCAACCAGTGGTGCGGTACTTTGCATGACACTACAGCGTATATCAGTTTACCTGAGGCCTCATCTCCTATCAGATGGCCCCATCCACCACAACGGGCCATTGAGCCATCAGGATTAATCAGCTGACAATTTGAGCCCGTTCCTGCTATCAACACAACACCACCTAAAATAATTATGAAAATAAAAACTCAATAATTCAGGAACAAAATATTCACATTACTTTCCTTTCAATAGTTTTTACTCATAAGTACAATACAATGTCTTAAATATTAACACCTAAAATAATTATGAAAATAAAAACTCAATAATTCAGGAACAAAATATTCACATTACTTTCAATAGTTTTTACTCATAAGTACTATGTCTTAAATATTAACATAATTGTTTATACAACTAATTAAAATGATGTATGATTTTTACAAAATGATTTTAAATAGTTTACAACATCTGCATTCTATTTGCAACAAAATTATTTATGTTATTATAATAATATGAATCTGTAATTGTGTATAGTCTAAGTTAAAAACAATTGATTGCAGACAGGTTTAGTTCAAAATGTTTCTGTACACACCATTGGGTAAGGCCGAAGCAAGGGCAGATTGTGTATCACTGCCAACAAAATAATGTTTAGAAAGATTTGGGTAGTCTTTCTTTAGTGTTTCTTTTATTATAACTTGAACTCCTTTCTCATCACCTCCACTCAAACTCATGCCCTAAGATTGTTTTAGAGAAGAAAGAAAATCTTTAAAAGATTGAAAGGGGATTTCAATATCTAGCTTTTAAAGAATTTTCATAGTAATCCACAAATAGATATGGAATTTCTCTGTAGAATTTTAAAAAGCTTGGTATACTTACTAAACCTTCTAAGGTAGTTGTGTCAGCTAAGTTTGCCTTCTTCAAGCCTTCATACACAAGGGAACTAATTATCTTTAGGCAATTATCAACACCAATTAACTGTAAACAAACAAAACAACCAAATATGAAAAGCCTGTTTATGATATATAAAAAAATAGTTTCTTGTTATTTGCTTAACTAATTGCTACAAGCCTCGACACATAATTACCACATACCACTGCTATTAATTAATTGTACATAGAGATAATTTGTACACTAAGTTATTTTTCTGCTACTTAAGTAGGATCTAATACAAAATGTATAAGCTGACTGTTTAAGTATTTTAAATTATTATAATGAATAATGATATTATTAATATATTGAAGTAACATTAATATTAATAGGTTATTATTATTATGGTTATTATTATTGATATTATTATTAAACAATAACTTTACTTTTCTGAAGCTTTCTTTTAAATAAAGGTGGATTTTTTAATTAATTAATCATTCTAAGCAACTACTTTTTATGTCCCTTCGTTTAGCCATGCAGCAAGAATTTGCAAGGACATTAAATATCAACAGAGAAAGGTTTTAAGCTATTAGAGCCTGAATCACGAAATAAATGAGCAATTGTTGGGTGCAAATCCACAGATGAGAACTATTTGCTTTCTAGAGCAAAAATTATTTTACTATTCTAAGATCACTAGCAACGCAAATTTAAGGAATAAGCTTACATATTGATTTGTTCCCTCTCCTTGACTAGTGGCCATTAGCTTTCCATCAGATCTGACCAAAACAAACTTTGTGTTTGAGGCCCCACTAATTAAAAAATAAAACGGGTCTATTATTATTAACAAAACATTGATTAGATCAAAATTAATATCAAATTAGTAGGCTATGATTGTATGATGAAGTTATCATAATAAGTAAATAAAATAAATGGCAAACTTCACTTTTATTATTTGATAAAAAATAAATCATGCATTAACATTTTAAAAACATGTATGTATCATAAGCTAAACTGCTAGGTAAATGTAAATGTATCTTGTTGAGCATATTTAGATAATAAATGTTTTATATTTATAATTATATTTATAATAGGTCTATATATTTATAATTCTTATAAACACTGTATCAACTAATTGAAATGTATAGGCCTAATATTACAAATTAATTGTATTTCTTCTTTTTCATCTTTCTTAATTTTAATATTGGAGGAGTAGTCACTCCAAAACGATTAAGCAATATGAGTCAATATGTTAAGTGCCATATGACCTGTCGACTCCGAGCCTGCTTTTCTTTCTGGATTTACTCCCAGCAGCCTTAGTCCACTAACGAAGGATTTGCAAGGCAGCAGTTGTTTGATTATAGAGTTATCTTTCCTAGATGGGTTCCTGTCGTCATTGTCGTTTATACTAGCCAGTTAGCTATGAATTAGCACAAGAAAACAGGTGTGCCATAAAAATCCAGCCACAACTAGATCAGACCTAAGTATCAGAGATATTACTTTTTTCTTCTGTATGTCTCACTGAAAATGTATCAAAATAACTTACCCTTCAACACCACCATAGTATAGGAATGATTCTTGTGACATTTTGATGAAATACTGCTAGTAGTCTAGTCCTGCTGGAAAGAAGAAACCATTTTCTTTTTACTATGGCCAATTTAAAGGTTTTTTTTACTACATTATAAAACCTAGTTGACACATTTTTTGTTTGTCCACACATCATCATTTATATTCATAGACAGTGGCATAGGCAAAGGTTATAACCCCTCCCATGAACAAAAACACTTAAAACATTTTTTCCAAATTCTCTTCATGGAGGGACCATGAGGGACAAACCACCCCCTCCCTCGCTCTTTAGGCATCCCACCCCCACTTCATCAGTCTGCTGAGCTGTGGTTTACGCCAAATTTTTACAATCGTGACGGCTATTAGGGTGACATAATTTTAGTTTTTAAATGATTTGAAACTAAGGAAAGGTAATTAAGGGGAGGCTGCTTTCAGGGGGGAGGGGGCGGAGTAGGGATGGGGGGTAATCATCCTTACAAGCAAATATTGGTAGTGTCGAATTCACAAATTATGAATTACTGAAAAGTAGAAAAAAAAATAATAGCGTCGTATAGCGCCATATGCTAGAACGCGGGTCAGCTCATATATATATATATATATATATGTGTGTGTGTGTGTGTGTGAGTGTGTGTGTTTCAACCCATCCCGTGACCAATTCCAGGCTATGCCAGGTGATGTTCATAGTAATCTACACTTTAGCAGCTTAGCTGCACATAACATAATTGATTAGACTATCCTTAATTGCATTTGAATGTTTTTTAAACATCGATTTTTTTCTAAAATATTTACTGAGCTCGGTAGACTTAGAGTATTTTAGTCATTTTCTATTATATTATTACAGTTTACTAAAACAGCTTTCTAAAATGCAAAATAATGGCTAAAATTCAGTTTCTAAAATTATTTTTTTTAAAAATGCTAAACTGTGACATCATCGTCACAAATTAAGGACTGTCTCCTCTACAACTGTGATGTCATTTATGGATGAACCATGAGAAAGAATAATTAGATAGGGGACTAATATAGAGTAGGTCCAGTATTTACTGTTTTTAGTGGTAACCAACAAAAATGTCACTCTCAGGGGGATGGGGGGTGGACTTTAGAGATGAGTTGTGATGCTGATCTGGGGTTCAGAAAGTGAGCCACAATTTTGCATTTGAAACAGATATGTTAGATACTAAACATTAGAAATTACATCGTATTTGTAAAAGTCTTTTTTTTTAAAATTGCAAAAGACAATGATTAATGCACTCAGTGTTGAACAATCTCAGTAAATATTTTAGAAAAGAAACTGGTGTTTTAAAAAAAACTTACACTAATTACTAGTTACAGCCAGCCTATTTAATTTAAAATAATTAATTTGGCCTAGTTTTGAAATTAGGGCCTACTAAAATTAGTTTAAATAATTTGATTAGACTAGGTCCCCTAGGTGTAGTGAGCCTACAAAATAAATTATAAAGGGATAAATTTAAATTAAATTTAAAATTATCGATTTAGAGTTAGAGTTTTAAATTAGAGACCAATGTCATGCTATCATTGCTGCAATGTTTTGTTATTATTATTAAATTAAAATTAATAATTTTAAATTTAGGCCTGCTATAGGGCCTATTAATTATTAATATTAATTTAGCAATTTAGCAGCAGTGCTTGCTGCTTTAGGCCAACATAATAGTTAGATCTAGTACTTTTCAATGGTGCTATTTTATGTCCTATTTTAGTTAAGCCGTTTTTTTTCTTTTCTTTTTTTGCTGGGCTTTTTCTTCAAGTGTTAATCAGAGCCTCGCCCTCTGCCAGTGCTTTGAATTTGACAATGTCAATGCACTGGGGGGGGCACAACATGAAGCACATGTTTTATTTAAATGGTATAGGCCTACTACTTGCTCTATTCCACTCTAGATCTATATTGACTATATTGAATGAGCATCTAGTTGACCTAGACCTTCATTCCGATAACAAAAGTAGTAGAATCTACTATGACAGTTTTTATTAGGCCTACACATTCTACACAACATTTGCCAGCGTGTATTTTGTTACCACAAACAGCAAAAGGGGGCGGTTCCCAAATAAAATGCTACAAATAGTAACATTGATCATGTGACACGAAGTTAACTAATCGTTTCAATTGGTGAGCTGACGCCATCTTTGTGTTTCTACTTCCTCTTTTAAACCAAACGGAGTGTACGGATATAGCTGCCGGTTTGGGTTTGACTTACATAAGGAAACAACAATGATTCTGTTGGAAACAAATAATCGTATTGTTCTAGAAACGTTAACATTTAAAATAAAGAATGTTTTGGAAGGGTATGTCTCACTGTAGATAGCAGAATGGTTTTATATCTCTAAGTAGTGTTACTCATTGTATACCTTAAATAAAAAGGGACAGACCGAACCATGTTTCCGGTGCTTACAATGGAGACGCCTATTTTCACTTCCTGAATAAAAAGACTTCTTTCTAAATCACCTTGCCATACAGCACAGAGATATATTGTTAAACTTACTAGTTAAGTTTACTTAATGAGAAATACAAAGTTACAAAACGCCCTAACCAACTGCAGTGTAAATTTAAAGACAAAGATTAGAACTCCTTTTATATTTTAGCCTTTTGTCAGTGTTATTTTATTAATGTTTTTTAGACCTGGAGTTGGGGGTCTGTCCTTTAACTTTTTTAGGAGAATGTTTATACCAGTGTCCGATAATGGAATCTTCCTTAAAAAAGGGGTGTTAGGTTACTGGGAGTTAACTAAATACTATACATGTCTGGCTAATTTCAATGCTAACCCTGTCCCTAACCCCAACCCTGGTCCTACCATACGCCTAACCGTAATTTCTAACCATAAAATTAGTTGAGATTACAATATCACTAACAACCCACAATGCAAAGACATCTCTAAACTACGGTTAAAGAACAAGACAATTTTTATGAATATGGTACATAGGCCTATACCTACTTAGCAAAATAAGAAAAAATATAAAAGCATTGGCATTGGCTGCGGCTATTCGTAGTGAACTACAAATATCCCTATGAAGGCTATTCGTACTCTGACCAATCAGCGTGCGGCATTTTTTTTTTATTCTTGAATTCCCTTTTTCATCTTTTACAAGCTGTATAGATATAGAACTAATTATTTTTTATGTCTCCCTAACCCTAACCCTAACCCTAGCCCTAACCCCAACCCTAACCCTAATGCTAAACCATAGTCCTTAAAAAAAATTTAAAAAAAAAAGAAAAAAGAAAAAAAATTCCTGAGCCAGCGGGAATCGAACCCACGCCTTGAAAAAACTAATTAGCCAATGCGCAACCACTTCGACCACCGGAACAGTTGCGACAATGCACAAAATTTGAATCTCATACACAAACTACAGGACAATGAATTTAAAAATAAATTTGATTGGTCGGCTGAAAAAGCGAAGTACGAATAGCCCCCTGAAGGCTATTTGTAGTGAAGTACCAATAGACACTCTCTTGGCATTAGGCCTATGTTAGTATGTAGGCTTAGAATTTTTATTCAAACAATGGCATAAATTTGTAAAAAGGAAATGCAAAGACATAGGCCTCTAAACTAAGGCGTACAGAACAAGACCATTTACGCCATTTGAGTTGTATATATATATAGGCTACTTATCAATATAAGAAACAATTTTAAAAACATAATGTAAGAGTTTTTTATTCCAACATTCACTATTTTATTTACACAATTTAAGAAAATTTACATTTAACGTTATCAACAACAATCTTTTTAAATATACCACATATTACCACCCTTTTCATTCAGTAAATCCAATTCATTATTTTGCATCTACATGTCTCTGTTTTTGCAATTTCTTCCATACCACTTTCACTTTTACTCACCTCTTAGCCCAAGATAAATATTATAAATAGGCTAGTGCATTAAGGAGCTATAACCTAAAGTATGTTTGGATGGCTTTTGGTCAATAACTAAACTAGTATATAGGGTATTCGGTGAATGACTGAAACTTTTTCTTTTAGTTAAAATTTAGCTTGTTAAATTTCATTTAGCAAGTTTATTTATATTTATAGTATCAAACTATATTAGGTAAATATTTTCAAGAGATATTTAGGCAGACTTTCTGTTTAGACCCCTCTACAGTCATGGCTTAGATTTAGATATAATTTAGGCTATAAGTTTTGTATTTGCTTTTTCAGAGGAAAGCCAGATAATGTTGATATCACAATTGCAGGTAATTGTCAAGATTTTTTAAAATTCTTTAATTAAATTATTCGACATTTGTCTCTGACCCAATTCAGTACAATTGTGCTTTTGTTCACAGTCTAGTTTTAATCTAAACCAAATTTATTATTATTAGTATGCATTTAATTTTCGGTTATTTATATTTTATATCAGATTTTGATGGTGTACTCTTCCACATATCAAACCCAGATGGAAATAAAAGCAAAATCATGGTAACTGTTTTAATTTTACAACTAGATATTTTAAAAGTGAGTGGGTAGTAATTTGTAACTGGTAATTTGTGATGCAATTTTTTTTATTAGAGGTGAATATTTGATTTGATGCAGCTTGTACATATAGTTATAATTGCCTACAGATTAATTACCATTTAATGAAGACTTTCATACATATTTCTATAACACACTGGGTCTTGTATTTTAGATGTATTATTTAATAAGAAATGTTATAAATATTTTCAGGTTAGCATATCATTAAAGTTTTATAATGATCTTCAAAAACATGGTGCTGATGATGTGAGTTGTATAACATATAACAATATCTCTTAAAATAGTTCTTTTTTTATATATAAAAACCTAAGTTTAATATATAATTTAAATTAATTTTTTTTTGAGAACACATTAATAACTATAGTAGGATTCTTTAAAATTGATTTTTTTTCCCCCAGTTGATTAAAAGAGAATATAGTGGTCTGCTAACAACAGCAGAATCAGGTAAGATATAGGCCTAGTTACAATTCTCAATTAGGAATTTACTTGTATTTTTTTTTTTTCTTAGTGTAAGATTTTGTAGTGAGGTGGGAAAGGTTTTATTTGTTTTTGTTCATTTTTATTTCAGGCTACAATGTTTCAATAGTTTTTGATCTTGAAAACATCCCAGACAATTGGCAAGAGTTGGTAAACAAAGCTAGTTTGCTAAAGAGAAATTGTTTTGCTTCTGTCTTTGAGAAGTACTTTCAGTTTCAAGAAAATGGCAGTGAAGGCAACGCAAGAGCAGTTATTCATTATAGAGATGATGAAACAATGTTAGTATTTATTTTTTATTTTACGCATTATTAGGTTAACTGAAAACTTGATTAAAATAAACTGTAGTTATTGTATAATGTATATAAAAACAAATTATATTCCAGCTACAGAATTTTCACGATTCAGATACTTAGGGTTAATTTAACTATTGTCATACTGTATTTTCTTTGTATTATTTATTATTTATCATTTTACATTTCAACATTTATAAGTTTTAAAAGCTGAGGTTGAAAACATTGGTATTTTAAACTAGGTATGTTGAAGCCAAAAAAGACAGAGTGACTGTGATCTTCAGCACCATTTTTAAAGACGATGATGACATCGTAATAGGGAAAGTTTTCATGCAGGTGATTGTTACTTATCATTATGTTTTTCAAAAGTTTTATTTGAAGAGGATAAATTTAACTTCTAGAATGCTGTAGACTTCTGTTTATAAGTTAAATTTTCACTTTGTAGGAATTTAAAGAAGGTCGTAGAAAGTACCAACAGGCTCCTCAGGTTTTGTTTAGTCATAAAGAACCTCCACAAGAACTTCAAGATACAGATGCACGCACTGGTGATAACATAGGCTATATCACTTTTGGTAATATAATTTTTATTAGAATATCATTTTGGGCCTTAATGCATTGGCTGTCTTTAAAAATTGAAACTTGAGTGAAATTTGTTTTAGGCTAAGGGTGACTGCTCTAACTTTGGTTGCATTCTAGCTTGGTCTAATTTCTTACTATGGTAAAAAAAAAAATCATACATTCCATTGGTCATCATAAATTATATATTAACTTGTTAAGTTACAGATTAGAATCGTTGGATTTTCCTTATTTAAGATTATCAATTTTTTTTTTTTTTTTTTTTTTTTTTTAATATAAATACTGAAAAGCAGATCTGTCAAAATGTTAAAAACTGCCATGGTCATAACTTGACAAGACCAGAAAACTGGATAGTAATACATACATTTTCCTTTATTATTCTGGTTAAGTGCAGTATTATTCAAATCTACTTTAGATAACCTAATTATATTTTCTACATATCAAAATTTAAACTGAAAGGAATTTGTTGTCAAAACTATTGTTATCGACCACATAATAGCTTTCCAGCATTTGTCAATTTATAATCTTTTCAGATGTTTATTTCTTTCTCTTTCTTTCTGCCGTTTATGAATGACCTAAAGATATATTGCCCCCCCCCCCCCCCCATTTTTATGCAACATAAATAACATTTCTATCCTTTTGAACATGTACACATTTTAATTATTGGATAAAACAGTAATTTATATATATGCTAATAGTTGCTGAAGTAAGAACAAGAGACTGAAGTTAGGGCAACTTTGTCAAAGTTAAAACTAAACAGAAAACTATTGGGTTTGCATAGGGAATTATATTTTTTGGGCATTGGTTAACTATTATACCAAACCAATCAAACAGGTACAAAGTTTTTATAGTGAAAACAATGTAACTGCTATTTTGATTAGCTTTGATAAAAACAAATTAGTTAATTTTTTTTTGTCATCAGCATTCATTTCTAAAATAACATTTCTAATATTAGTCTGTAAGTTAACAGTCTTATTTTCTTCTTTAATTTTTTAGTAATTGATCCAATTTATTTTATAGTTTTGTTTCCAAGACACACCAGTAAAAATGCTCGGGATAACACCATCAACCTTATTCATATGTTGAGAGATTATCTACACTATCATATAAAATGTTCAAAGGTAATCTATGTACTTTTTTTTTTACCCTTCTGTGTATTCATTACATGAACATTGGTTGAGCATGTTTTGAAATAGGAGTTCTAAAAGATTAAGTTTCTAACTGATTATCTCCAGGCCTATATTCATCAAAGCATGAGAGCAAAAACATCTGAATTTTTGAAAGTACTGAACAGAGCAAGACCAGAGGTAAAAGACAGAGAAAAGAAAACCATTACGTAAGTTCCTTTTCTGTCGATTTGTATTAAGTTTTCAGTCTTTGTATACTTAGGGCTATATTTAATCTTTAATTGTATTTAATACTGCAGTGCTAGTATATGCTGATTTACACTTTATATTAACTTGGTGTTAATATTTATAGTAGTAGTTACAATATAACTGTTTCTTTTCTAGAGGAAAGACCTTCCGGCAAAACTGAATGTCTTTGAGAGACCCGAGACCCACAGATGGAGACCCTGTCTTAAGTGCATTGACTTTTTTCTACTGTGACATCCTCATTTTTGTTTCTGTACTGTCACTCGACTGTCCAATTATTTGAAGTCTATAGATGTATGAACAGCTGCTTGATTTAAAAACAAATTCCAAGAATTCCAGTCATTGTTCAGTGACATCTTTCATGAGATATGTTCACGGGTTTGTTTATTGTAGGAAGCCAAGACATTATTTCTTGTTACTGTGTATAATTTAATCATGTTATTATATTTTCAATTACTTGTTTGGGTTAAAAGACACCATAACGTATTGTGGGTAAGACTTTTTTTTAATAACTTAAAACCATTTTATTTATTTCAAATATCAGCATTCTAGGATGGCTTATCCATTCTGCTGGAAACGAATTAACAAAAGCAATATGTTTGTATTTTTTTAGTTTAATTCATTTTTTATACATACATTCCCAACTTTTTTTTTTTAATTTAGTTTTCATCTTACCCTGTGTGTACTCATTTTTATCAGGTTTGCATCAAACTGTTCATCTTGACATCTATAGACTTCATTTTTTTGTGAATTCTTTCATTGTACTGCAAACAATGTGGTTTCCTACCCTTGGGGCATTGCATATATAAATTTTAAAAACCATAAAAAATCTATGCATACTTAACTTAGAATTAATTGACTACATTAACAAATGTCCCACTTAATTTTTCCAACTACCATTTTCCCCATCTTCTCTCCTTAGGCGTCAGTGTAAGGAAATTAATCTGTGTCCTGTAAGATATCTTACTCTTACATTGTATGTCAGCTGACATAAGTAAGATCAAGCCTTACACATTGAGTGCTAAGTCTGAAAGTTCTATTTATTTTTATTAAATTTAATTTCTGCAACAAATATTTTTATATGGTTATCTGACATATATCATGTTTGTTTTCTTTTGCCTAGCATGTCTTGATTGCGACAACAGCATACATTTATTTTTGTTTACTCGTACCTACATTTTTTTAGAGTCTTGATTGCGATGAGAGCAGTACTGGTCAGTTAACGTGACCAGCACATGTGATACTGATAAACATTATTTGTGTTTTTAATGTTGCCACTGGTTGCTATTCTCAAGACTTCCATTGTTGGTTAATTAATCATTGGTACCTTTCTCTACAAAAAAAAAATTTTCATTGATAATGTATAGAAGTGTTGAGTGGCTGCTTTCTATCTGTTTGTTGAAGGATGATAATCACTTGCATCAGCATTGAGGAAATTTATATTTATCTACCTGCTACAATTTGTATACATAGATTACCAAATAAACCTGGAATTCAATTTTTGTTAAAGAAACCGTAGGATGATTACTATTTTTTTTGTCAATAATTAATTAATTGAACTATCTGCATGTCAAGATGGATTAAATAACAGTTATATGTATCTATATGTTGAAGGTCATTACACATTGAAGAATTGCCATATCCCTAATTTTCATCTAACAGAATAGATTTGTGTTAAATTGTTTAATGGATAATTCTACTGTGATTGAATATCAGTTAGATAACTCACTCTTTGTTCAATTTCATCATGCTTGCTAAACAAACTTTAGTGGGTTCTGAGGGTGGTTTTTGTCTCACAAGTTAGGGTGAAGGTCACATGTGTCTGATTTGTAGAAAACTGAAAATATCATTTAGAAGTATTTGTTTCCTTCATGCACCATGTAGAAAAACAAACATTGTCACTAACTATATTAAGTCAATAAGCAGGCCTTTGATTTTTATTATTGCCAGATTTTCTACAAATTGTGTCCAAAATATTTGTTGAATACAAATTATTTTTTTCATGCAGTAAAAGTGCTAAAAATATAGAAGCCATGATTAATCATATGCATTAACAACTGGGAGGAATTGCAGCAATTTAAAACCTCTTATTGCTTGTAGAATGTAGAGACCATGGAATTGTGCTTGTATTTTTCAGATACATTGTGACCCCCCCCCCCCCCCCATCCAAAGTTTATAATGTAGTAGTAGTGATGTTTTTTTTTTAACTTCAGACTGGTGTAGGTGTGTTTTTTTAAGGGGGAAATTTAGTAAGTTCAAATGTGCTGTTTCTACTTGTACATAGGATGTGAGGCTTCAAAAGTTTATATTTATTGGGAACAATTCTTCTCTGAATAGATGTTATATCCCAGAGGTGATGTTAACCGTTGCTGTTAAAATAAAATAAAATGTCTATATGATCTCGTGAGAGAATAGCTTATTATTACTTTCATTAGCTAGAATTATGCTTTGTAAACAAATTTTATATGTATAATAATACATTTTCATTGTGTTTAGATTTTAAATAATTGCTACTTTTAATGATGACTTTTTAGCAGCTTGTGTATATGTACCTATTGCATTTTTTTTTTGTTTACTATAAATAAATCAGCATATCCAACTGTGTCTGAAAATGCTGAGCTGTTTCAGTTAGTTACCATATTTAAAACTTTTGAAGTTAAGAAAACAAATAAAATATTCAGGCATTTACTAATAGAATGAAATTGATTTAAAAGGGTTAGAAAAAGTAATTTTAAATACAATTTCTCAAAGAGCTTTGTTAGGTTGTAGTAATTACTTGATAAAGACAGCCATTCAAAGGCTCGATTCAAAAGCCTGTCTGTGCCTCAACCTCTTTATTTTTTAGCTACTTTGTGTTGATCAGCCCAGCTAAGATAGCTCTACTTGTTGCTGATGCTAATCAGCTCAATGAAGGTTAGCTCTTCTTGTAACCTATGTTGATTGGCCCAACTAAAGGCATATTACTGTACCAGTATGATGTGTACATTTCTTTTCTGTAACAATAATATAAATTGTATATTACAATAAAATACATTATGTTAAATAACTAGTTTTTGTAGTGTTGTTACAAAATATATTTGGGAATGATATTTTTTTAGTGTTTGTTTTCTAACATTAAGTAAACAACTGATCATGCACATAGTTCGCCTAGCTACACCTGACAGACATGTAAATGTAATAAGACACAATGGTATGCCAGATCATTTTTTAGAATTAGAAACAAAATTATTTTAATGCGTCATAGATTTGGGTTTCATAATTTCGCTTTCGAAGGAAAAATGTCAACCTGTGAAACATCCTTTATGCAAATGCGATGGGGATTTTATAAGATGATTTCTCTAGGGCAGGGGTTCCCAACCCCGTGCCCGCGGGCGCCATGGCGCCCGCCGAACGATTCTTATGTGCCCACCTCTCACTATTCTACATAGACAGAATTTTTTTCATAAACATTATTGAAAGGTTGAAGGGGATGGAAATCGAAAGTTTGAGGGGGGGGGGGGGGGCAAATCGAAAGTTTTGTCCCCGGGTGACGGGAAGGGTCGCTACGCCTCTGGAAGGAATTTGTCGATTTAAAATAGGTGGTGCCCGCCACCCTACCGATATTTTAGAATGTGCTCTAGAGTAAAAAATGGTTGGGAACCCCTGCTCTAGGGGTTTCAGTGCAAAGAGACGTCTCGACCTAAAGACTCCTGTCTAAACATCCATTGTACGACATGGGATATTTCGTTGAATGGTTGATTGTATAATGGAACATGTTAGAGGAAACAAACTGGAATCCAACGGACACAACAGCTCGAAGTCGTGGCTTCGCATATGAGCGCTGCCTCCTTGCAAGTAGTCAACAACAAATGCAGAAGATGCAGTGATAACCGGTGTAATGATAGTGGCACCGCCCATGACTTTCAGATTAGAACAAGCAGCGATAAAATATATTTTAACATTCTTAGCCAATGTGGAATTCAAATGCATTGTAAAAAAAAAAAAAACTCACTCAGGAACTATAGCTAAATGTGAAGTAGTGGATGGCTGTTAAAGTTATATTAATTAGTGAGGTAAACACTGCGGTTACAGCAAGGTTAATTAGTGAGGGAGATTAATTAGTGAGGTATTGGACGGCCGTTACAGTTAGGTTAATTAGTGAGGTAATGGACGGCTGTTTCAGTTAGGTTAATTTTATTTAAAGAAGAAAAATAAAAAATTAAGGCCTATTCGAATGTAGAAAAACAATTTTAATTATGCAACCGGAAAAGTGTTTATACTTGGGACAAGAACGCATTTAACAATGACGTCGCTTATTGTTTACAGTGAGTTTACACTAAAAAAAAAAAGAGCACGAAACCTACGACGTCATCTTCCGAGTTAAGAATAAAATAAAGAAATTAACTATTTCATTCAAATATGATATAGAGCTAGATTCTACGTACGCTATGAAATGTATACAATACGATTTTCTCGGCCTAAACTTTTATAAGTTTTTACTTTATCTATTCGGATTATAGATATAGATTCTAGATCTAGATCTCGATTCTAGATCTAGACTAGATCTACGGAAAAACTAGACGTAGACGCTAAGACCTGGGTTTAGACTATCTACTAAAAACAACATAACTACCATTGAACAGCCGGGGTTTTAAAGAAATCTTTTAAGTCTCTTAATTTTAAGTCTCTTAATCAGCGAGTGCATTTATGTTATGGTTACCGATGAAGAAATGAACTATTTCATTTAAATCTATAGATCTATTCATAAAAACCTAATAAAAATAAATCACTTTAAAAACAAGAAGAATATCGTGGAATAGCCGAGTTTTTAACGGAATCAGTGTGTGCCTGTATTATGTTGAATGTGTCGGATTTTTAGCTAATTAGTTATTTCTTTGCTTTGCCAGTAATATCGTTCAGCGTGTAGTAATGCACATTGCGTTTTGCCCAATAACTATTTTTTATAAATTATTTTTCTCAAACAAGTTCAACATTTTAAAATATATAGGCCTATAATTCACGTGAAACGGGTACCGATGGCTAGTTTATTATAGTCTGTAAACGAAATTGTAGGGCCCAAAAATAATCGTGGTCTCCAGCAGAGGCGTAGCGACCCCTCCCGGCCCCCGGGGACAAACTTTCGATTTGCGCCCCCCCCCCCCCTCGAACTTTTCATTTGCACCCCCCCCCCTCAAACTTTCGATTTGCACCCCCCTCGAACTTTTCATTTGCACCCCCCCCCTCAAACTTTCAATTTGACGCCCCCTGAGGTCGGCGCCCGGGGACATATGTCGTCCCCCGCCCGCCCCCCCCCCTCGCTACGCCTCTGGTCTCCAGGCTGCTGCCTCTTTGATTGCAAGTGTGTCTGAGTGCGTAGGTGCAAGATTGCTGTATGTGTGAGTGTGTGTTTGTATTTGCTCGTGAATCAGTTGAATCAGGTATGAATATTTTATCCGCCAGAAAAAACAATTTGCGTCTGTTCTTAATCAAACAGGGATTAGACAGGTAACTCATTTTGCTGTAAGTTATGCCCAGTCTCTATAAAACTATAAATCCTATTGCTTTAATTACACACGAATGCAGGTTATTTCATTTATATCACAAACTGGATTCAAAGGGAACACCTTAACATAACGTTCTTCCTAACAATAAACTGGTTTATGATTATTGCTCACTAGCTCATTAGCTATGCAGCTATAAGCCAACCAGAGTAAAGTTATGAAAAATATTGAAGTTTAATAATAACACGGCACTAGAATTTGTGAAATAATGTTTTACTAGCCGTCCCGGCCAGGCCCTGCTCTGGCTTCTGTGAAAAACCTTTCTGTTAAAGACCATTACCTGTGTGTTTAGTAATCATCATAAACCCGGCATTGCCCACCCAAACCACAACCAACCAAAACAACAAAACGCAAACATAACGCTAACACAATTACAAATACAAACGAAAACAAAAACCTAACAACAAACCCAACCACAACCACAAACACCAATACAAACACAAAGAAAAAACAAACAAAAAAGCAAACGAAAACAAAAACCTAACAACAAACCCAACCACAAACACCAATACCAACAAAAAAAAAAAAAAAAAAAAAAAAAAAAACGAAAAAGCAAACGAAAACAAACCAAATCCAAACGCAAAACCAACCAAAAACACAAATACAAACCCAAACAAAAAAAACACAAACAAAAACGAAAAAAGAAAGAACGAAAACAAACCAAATCCAAACGCAAAACCAACCAAAAACACAAATACAAACCCAAACAAAAAAAAACACAAACAAAAACGAAAAAAGAAAGAACAAAAACGAACCAAATCAAAACGCAACCACTAACGCAAACCCACCTAAACACAAAGAAAACACTAACGCGAACATAAACGCCCGGGGCAGAATCGCCTGTTTTAGCTTAATAAACGACTATAGTACCCCAACTTATTCATAGTTTTTGCACTCACTTAAACGAACGCGCCTGTTTCAATTTAATGAACAATTATAATACTCCAAGCTTATCCGTAAAATACCTACAACATTTGCACTTGATCAATCCCCGCTAATTATGTAATTATTTTTTTTCCCAACACCAAAACAAAGTAATTAAAAAGTAAATGCTTTTCAACTAATGCAATGGTTTTGTAAAGGGAAGTAATTGTGTTTTGCCTAATTTATCAAAGGGAAGTAAGCGCTATAGGACTAAATAAAGACATAATTAGAATTTTTGTAAAAGATGATATTTTTTTAAAACTTGTGTTTAATGAACATGCCGACAATTATTACTATAATTTGAAAAATGAAATGATTTCCCAACACTTTTAATAGTAATTTTTTAACTCATAAATTTAGACCAACGCGCACGATAATTTTCTAACACTTAAATCCATAGATAACCAGCGACAAACAAACATATGCGTTACAGAATTGAGCTTTATATATTAGATTAGAACAAATGGATTTTTACTGTTATTGCGCATCTGACAAAACAAATATTATTTTCAAAGATATACAAGCAATACTTTTATTACAAACTCAAATTCATTGTTTAGTAGCCTACTTCTCTGAATTCTTAGATGGTTTGGTCTTTATTTACTTGACAACCTGGGTATAGCACTCATTTATTATGGCACTTGTTAAAATAGCTATACATGCCGTATATATATATATATATATATATATATATATATATATATATATATATATATATATATATGCTTATACATATACATACCTTTATATTTTTTTCTTTCTCCGGGGGGGGGGGGGGGCGCACACATTAGGTGCCGTACCAGTTGAATCCCGACCTAGCGACGCCACTGTATGTATATCTGTATCTATATCTATCTATCTATCTATCTCTCTCTCACACACACACACACACATATATATATATAAATAAATATATATATATATATATATATATATATATATATATATATATATATATATATATATACATACATACATATTTATGATTATGCCTTCTCTCCTGCCGTCTCCACGTGTACCTAATTAGTTGTCTGCCTCAATTCCTTGTCGCCTATTGGTTGTGGGAAGGCGCATGCCTTGAAGATTTAATACACAAATCCAACCCTTGGTAAAAGTATTATCAGTTGGACGAAACGCCCAGCACAAGTGATTTATTCTTGGTCAGGTTGTTCTGCCTTATTTGATCAAAATGTTCAAATTTGTTGTGGCTGTTACTCTCTGTTACTTCATTGCAGGTAAGCTATTAGAAAATGTTTTAATAAAAGTTATTATCTTCTTTCTACTTCTTCTTCGTTGTTAATTTTTAGTGTTGGAAGTGATCGAGTCTTATCTGCCAGAGGGTTTGAACTTTTTTTCAAATTTAACAACCATGAGCTTTTTGCCGACTCGACCACGCCTCCATCACAATTAAGGATACGTGTCAACTGTCTACAAGGCAGCTGTTGTTTGATTATAGAGTTGTCTCTCCTAGAAGAGTGACTGTCCCAGAGGGTTCGAACTTGACACTTTTCGGTTTAGCAACCATGGGCTTTACCGACTCGACTACGCCGACCCCACAAAGTTATTTATAATAACGAGCTTTTACATAATGCACCAAAAGGGGGAACATGAAATTGTTATCTTAAAGCATCTATATATATATATATCTATCTATCTATATAATTCTCTTCTGGGAGACGCTAGAAAACAAGCTGTAAACGTGCTCCCTACCACCCCCACCCCTACATGGTCTGGTGAGCTGTGGTTCACTCTAAATGTTTACAAACAGAGCCGGGTTTAGTGACGACTATTAGGGGCAGATAATTTAGTTTGAAACGATTTAAAACGTAAGGGGGGAGGTAACTTAGTGGAGTTTACTTTAACTGAGGGGGGGAGAGGAGGGGGGGGGTTATCGTCCTTAACGAGCTACTTATAGTGTTTCAAAGAAGTGTAGTGTCGAATTCACAAATTATGAATAACTGAGAAGTAGAAAAAACAATTAAATAGCGGCGTATGATATGCCGCGGGTCGGCTCGTATATATATATATATATATATAATTCTCTTCATGGATACCATAAAAAACACCACGCAGGTTAGCCACCACCCTCATCCCCACCTGTCAGGTGAGCCATGGTTCACCCCGCATGTTTACAATAGTAGAGCCGGTTCGAATGTGACGGCTATTAGGGGCAGATAATTTAGTTTTTAAACGATTTGAAAGCAAGGGGATATAAGTTCTGCTTGATATTTTCATTGTCGTCTGTAAACGGCTGCTTTCACTGGGGAGGCAGGGGGGTGGGGTAGTGTCGAATTCACAAATTATGAATTGTTGATAAGTAGAAAATAAAACAACTAGGCCTAGATAGCGGCGCGTGCTTAATTAATAATGCATCACATAAAAGAACATCCCCCCCCCACCACCACCCTCACCCACCACCCCCAAGCACGTCAATCGAAATAGAATTTATATACAAAATATAGATTTAACAAGTGTCCACCTCTCCCCCCTCCAAAAACAAGTTTCAAGTACACTTTTTTTTTTAGTTATTTCAATACTAGAAGTAGTTGAAATTACGTTTTCGAAACACTGAAGAATTAAGTTTCATGAAAAGCTTGTAAAAAACCACACACACACACACCGAATGCACACACATCACATACACCACACATACAGTGTTTCTTCGAGGCCTCTTTTTGAAGGGACGTAGCCCATCCTCTCTTTCCCCCCCCCCCCCCCTCCGAAGAGAGTCTACCGCCCCCCCCCCCTCCAATGAAATAGAATTTATATAGAAAATGTATACTCTTTACAGTGTTCGCCCCCCCCCCCCCCCAAATGCCAAGTCCCCCCCCCCCCCTCCCCCCGAGAAAATAGTCTGAAATAATTGTCGTTACATTAAAAAATGTGTTTTTAATTAGACAATCATAAACATTTTAAAAATCTAGAATACAGATGCATCGAACAAGATGATGGGTGTGGAGCTTTGTTTGCCTGCCACTTTCCGAACAGCTGGTATCGTATTAGAAATAATGCTGATTTCAATCGCTTTTGCCAGTAAGTGGCCAGATTTTTGTTTTCTAGCCTGCTGCCAGTTGGCAGTGCTCTTTTATTTTGGTCAGCATTGGCCGTACACAGCGGCCAAACGCATTTTTAAAAACTGGTAATCACTTTCACACGAAATGTATTCTTTATATAAAATAGATTACACCTCGTGGCACAGTTAATTAAGAGAGATAGAGTTGACGAACGGGTTATGTAGTGTCTGCCTAGTCGACTTTAGTACTGACCATTTATGGGATTGTGCAGTAGAACTTGATTTTCTACACTGTACTAGACTAGCAGTGAATAGAGGGATTCAGCTTGTCAGCGCTAAGCCTATCCGCCTACAATATTTCCAACACTCGCCTTTTACCCATCTATTCATAAAAATAGTTAGAACTCAGAGACGAAAGTCAAGAATACAACTCGAACTTTTAGGTCATTATCGTATGCTCTACCAAGAGATCTCATTATTCCCCACCTACCTCACCTCCCGCCCGAAAAATGTCTGAAATAACCCTGCTAGAAAGAATTAAATCTCAAACGTATAAATTAAGATGCGTATAGACATTTTTGAATTCTGACTTTTTCGGAAAAGGCTAAGTGAGGGGCTTTCAGCTTAATTTTGAATTTATAAAACACACTATAATACTTCTATGTAAAACTTTTCAATGATTTCTGCAGCAAAAAAAACTCATGATATATTACAGGTGTACAAACTACTTAAATTTAACACTTCGAATTTTCAGAGAAAATGAGAACTTATCTTCCTGCATCGACAACACAAAAAACTCATGATATATTACAGGTGTACAAACTACTTAAATTTAACACTTCGAATTTTCAGAGAAAATGAGAACTTATCTTCCTGCATCGACAACACAAAAAACCAGTGCGGAAGTCAGAGTACAGTAACTGCGGTGTTAAAAGAAATCGCTGGGAACAGACGCGTATGCACTAATGAAACCAGAGCTGGTACATAATTATACAGAGTATAGAGAAAGTATTGCAATCGTGTTTTCTTTTGTGATTGTGTGTGTTTGTGTTTGCGTTGTGTTTATGTTATCTTTTGTGTTTGTTTAATGTGTTTGTGTTTGCGTTGTTTTTGGGTTTGTTTCCTTTTGCTTTTGTGTTTGCGTTGTGTTTGTGTTTTCTATTGTGTTTGTTTTTGCGTTGTTTTTATGTTGTGTTCATGTTGTGTTTGTGTTTTTATTTGTGTTTGTGTTTAATTTTGTTCTGTTCCATCGTTGGTACATTTAAAAAGATTCCCCGTGGCGGAGCACGGGTGTGCAGCTAGTATATATATATATATATATATATATATATATATATATATATATATATATATATATATATATATATATATATATATATATATATATATATATATATATATATGTAAGCCCTGCTAGGGGGGGGATACCTTAAAATCTATCTAACCCTTTTTAGGCTTATCTAACTAACTACTGTCCGGTCAGTGCAACCGTGGTAGAACCCACAGTGGTTAAACCCTAACCTTAGTCTAAATAATAAGCTACTAAAATAAAACAAAAACTTTTACAGTTAATAAAATTTATTTACCAAGAATGACTAGTATAAAATTTATTCAACAAAATATGGAACCAAAAGTTATAAAAAAAGAATAGATAAAAAACTGACACAAAACAGAACCAAACGAAACAAACTTTTTACATCAAACAAAACATTACGTTTGACCATTTGATGGTGTTGCGCCGACTTATGATGTCTAGGATGGTCCAGGCCCTGACACACAGAAACCTCCCTTCATCCATTCTCGACATCCAAAAGCCCACACCAAACAAAACACTACGTAAAACCACTACGTACAATACGTTACGTACAATACATTACGTAGAAAACAATACGTACACAACAAACTCCAACGCACAAAGCGCGACCACAGAAGCTGACCTGACCTACATTCTGGCGGTCAAAAAAAGGAAGAAATTATCCGAGTGGTCAGTTTATATACTGACCACTTCGGACGGAAGGGGGACCCCGTGGCCTGTTCCCCATTGGACCACCATGCACTCCCAGATTCGCAACAAATAAAATTAATACAAAATAAATAATCCATTCACCCGCTCACACACATATATATATATATATATATATATATATATATATATATATATATATATATATATATATATATATATATATATTATAAATTGGCCCCTGTATAAGTCGACACAATTATCTTTAGATTTTAATGTACTAATATATTAGTATAAAAAATATTGTTGGCTAATTAGTAAATTAAAAAAGAAATGTCTTAAGCTATCAAAAAATTTCCTGTTTAGAATAATTTTAGTGCATATTAACAACATAACATAATTTACATGTTGTTTCCCTAGATGTTTTAACAGTGAATAGTTGTTCATGTCTCAACGCGACTAATGAGAATAAGACCCGCCAGGCTATGAGAGACTGCAGTTCCAATTACTCGGTTCAATTTATGGCTGCTATGGATGCTGCCATTGTTGGACATTACAGACCCAACACATGCGGGTAATTTGACTTATAAAATGTGGCATTTAATGATCGCAATTTATTTCTCAAAAACGTTTTTAATGTATTTTTAATCAACGAGCTGACGCACTTACGTTGCGAGAAACTTTTTCTCTTTTTTGGTTTTATTAAAATAAGAGACATTTATATACTCACTGCCTCTCTCCCAAAGGTTTTCAATAAAGATGCCTAAGTGCAGTGCACTAGAAAAAAAAGGCCCACCCCCCGCATATTTATTTTTGGGCCCTTATATCCCTATATATATATATATATATATATATATATATATATATATATATATATATATATATATATATATATATATATGGAAAACAAGGGTCGCTCTAAGTGTTTATTCCAGACTTTTTTCTCCGGCACTTGAAATTTTCGGGCTAAAATGTCCGGGGGGGGGGGGGGGGCGGACAATGTTAAAAGTATATATTTATATATATATAAATATATACATTCCATTTCGTTCAGGAGGGGGGGTAAAAACTTTCTTCCCTCCCCCCCCCCCCCTCCCCGAAGAGATGCATGGAAGAAACTCTGGTCGCTCTAATTTTTTTTTTGTTATTTACTCGAGTTCTAATAAAAAATTATCTCGCCTTTTTAACCCCCCCCCCCCCCCACCCGTTTCCCTCACCAACCCCCCTCTCTCTCTCTCACGCCAAACATCGTCAGAAAATCGGGCGACCTTCTGCAATAGCCTTTAGATCACGGGTTCCCAACCTGGGGGTCGCGACCCCCAGGGGGGTCGCGAAGGTCTTTCTGGGGGGTCGCCAACTGGTATACTAAACCTTAGTAATTTGAAACAAAACATAAGTATTTAAAAGAATTTTTTAAATTCGGCTTCATTAACATCACTGGAAATGTAATAGAGAAGAAAAAAAGCGCACTGTACAAAGTTGTTCTCAGTCACGAATCTATGAAATCTTCAAAACTAAAACGTCATTTGAGACGAGTCATTCGGAACACACCAAAAAATATATGGAGTTCTTTCGTCGGTAAGAAGCTAGTTGCAAACGCCAGAAACTTGATCGAACAGGAAGTTTTCACCAGCATTAGTGCAAGCATCAAATGAAGTCGCGATAGAAAATGCCAAGCAAAAAATAAAAAAACAATAGGAGAAAATCTGATCAAACGCTGCATGTACGTAAATGTTAAATAACACATTTTTATTGAAATTAAGCTTTCACCATTGTTTGCTTTTCAAGTTGATAAATCAACAGACGTGAGTTCGTGTTCGCAGTTGCTGGTCTGTGTCTATATTCATGCGGATGATAGCAAAGAAGAGTTGCTCTTTTGTGAAGATAGCATGGAGAAAAAAAATACCCTTTTTTAAACTGGATGATTAAAATGGGTTACAACGGCTGTGGGGGTTTGTACGGATGGTGCGCCATCTATGTTTAGCTCAAAATCGGGCTTTCAGAAAACAGAAAAGATTTAGCTCCCTAACCACTGCCCTAACCAATCGACATCAAGAGTCCATTGCTAGTATAAGTCGTAAATTATATAAAATCTGGAGCCTTCAAAGAACTGAGCAAAAACATTAATTTAGATCACGAGGTTCTGCTCTTCTACACTACAGTACCCTGGCTGTCAAACGAAATGTTGTAAATTGTGTTTTTGAATTGAAATCTGAAATCAAATTGTTCTTGGGAGTGCAAAGGAAACAAGACTTTTTGGTATACTTAAAACGACATAGAGTGGTTGGAGAGAGTATCATACCTAGCAGATATGTTCGAACATCAAGATAAACTTAACCCGAAGCTTCAGGGAAAATGAAAGAATATTATAACTTTCCATGATAATCTCGGGGCATTTTTATCAAAGCTGCAAAATCGGTAAAGAAAACAAATCTTGGAAATATTGTAAATTTGAGAAAATCTGCGGTGTGGTAGATGAATCTGATTGTGAGATAATTAACATTTTGAAAGAAGCGATTTCTGGGCATCTTGAATCTCTTGAAAACGAACTGTATCGCTATTTCTCTGAGCTGAAAAAAGAAGAATCTGCATTTACGCATTACCCATTCTCTTCTTCCCTTGATGTTGCCAGCATTCCCGATGAATTGAATTCTTTAATTTGCAGAATGATTCCGAGTAAGATGAAAAACTGCAGACACAATTTTG